>NW_024097789.1:0-19639 GCF_016545835.1 Crotalus tigris | reverse complement strand
GGGTTAATTTTCATGCTTAAAAATGTTGCTTTTTGTAATTTTTAAAAATTGAGCCGTTTTGGTCTCCGGGGAAGGAAATTCCTGATGCCGGGGTCAGGGAATTTTGTGCTCCGGAGATGAAATTTTTTTTGACCCAAATGTAAAAAAAGACATCAGAATGGGATTCGGGGTTAAATTTCATGCTTACAAATGGTGCGTCTTGTAGTTTTTAAAAACTGAACCGTTTTGGTGTCCCGAGAAGGAAATTCCCGATGCCGGGGTTAGGGATTTTTGTGCTCCAGAGATGAATTTTGTTTGACCTAAATGTGAAAACTGACATCAGAATGAAATTCGGGGTTAATTTTCATGCTTAAAAATGGTGCTTTTTGTAGTTTTTAAAAATTGAGCCGTTTTGGTGTCCGGGGAAGGAAATTCCTGATGCCAGGGTCAGGGATTTTTGTGTTCCAGAGGTAAAAAATTTTTTTTGACCCAAATGAAAAAATGGACGTCAGAATGGGATTCTATCCGGGGAAGGAAATTCCTGATGCCGGGTCAGAGATTTTTGTGCTTCAGAGGTGAAAAAATTTTTTTGACCAAAATGTAAAAATGGATATCATAATGGGATTCAGGGTTAAATTTCATGCTTAAAAATGATGCTTTTTGAAGTTTTTAAAAATTGAGCCGTTTTGGTGTCTGAGGAAGGAAATTCTTGATGCAGGGGTCAGGGATTTTTGTGCTTCAGAGGTGAAAATTTTTTTTTGACCCAAATGTAAAAACGGACATCATAATAGGATTCGGGGTTAAATTTCATGCTTAAAAATGGTGCTTTTTGCAGTTTTTAAAAATTGAGCTGTTTTGGTGTCCGGGGAAGGAAAATCCTGATTTTTGTGCTCCGGGGGTGAATTTTTTTTTGACCCAAATGGAAAAACGGACGTCATAATGGGATTCAGGGTTAAATTTCATGCTTAAAAAGGGTGTGTTTTGTAGTCTTTAAAAATTGAGCCATTTTGGTGTCCAGGGAAGGAAATTCCTGATGCCGGGGTCAGGGAATATTGTGCTCCGGAGATGAAATTTTTTTTCACCCAAATGTAAAAAACGACATCAGAATGGGATTTGGGGTTAAATTTCATGCTTACAAATGGTGCGTCTTGTAGTTTTTAAAAACTGAGCCGTTTTGGTGTCCCGAGAAGGAAATTTCCGATGCCGGGGTTAGGGATTTTTGTACTCTGGAGGTGAAATTTTTTTTTGACCCAAATGTAAAAACGGACATCAGAATGAGGTTTGCGGTTAAATTTCATGCTTAAAAATGGTGCTTTTTATAGGTTTTAAGAATTGAGCCGTTTTGGTGTCCGGGGAAGGAAATTCCTGATGCCAGGGTCAGGGATTTTTGTGCTTCAGAGGTGAAAAATTTTTTTTGACCAAAATGTAAAAATGGATATCATAATGGGATTCAGGATTAAATTTCATGCTTAAAAATGATGCTTTTTGAAGTTTTTAAAAATTGAGCCGTTTTGGTGTCTGAGGAAGGAAATTCTTGATGCAGGGGTCAGGGATTTTTGTGCTTCAGAGGTGAAAATTTTTTTTTGACCCAAATGAAAAAATGGACATCATAATAGGATTCGGGGTTAAATTTCATGCTTAAAAATGGTGCTTTTTGCAGTTTTTAAAAATTGAGCTGTTTTGGTGTCCGGGGAAGGAAAATCCTGATTTTTGTGCTCCGTGTCGGCGTATCCAAAATCGTCTGTAGCACGAAGCAAAGAAGACCGGCACATGCTGACACCCAACAAGCTTTTTATTGTGCAAGTGAGACAAAGTCAGCACTGGGGATACATTCTTTCCACTGCAATATATCGGCGTGCTCCACCCTGTGGCCCCGCCCCCCATCCCAAACCAACATCCGTTTGAGATGGATAAATGTTACGCTCCTTCCCTGTGCTTTCCCTTTCCCCGACGAAGCTCCGCCCCCACGCCCCGCTGCCCGTGTGTCCGATCCGCGCGTCCGTTGCCCGCCGCTACTCTCGCCCTGCCGAACTTCCTGGTGGCTAGGAAGCAAACCCCTACCCTCCCGCCGAAGTGCATTCCCCTGAGCTCGAGGCGGTCCGCCCGTCACTGTTCGTTCTGCAGGCTGTAGGAGACCCTCGGGAACTCCTACTAATATCCAAGTTTCGTTGGCGTCCGTTGTGCATCTCGTGGAGACGTTCGCACAGAGGAGGTTCGCCCGGCGCGGCTGTGGGGTGTGGCGGTGCACCGTTCAGCTGCAATTCGCCCCGGTGGGTTGGTGTTCGTGCTCCCCCTGTCCCCGTTCGTATGGCAAGCCTTTGGGCTTGCCATACGAACAGTGTTACACTTGTGTTACACTTGTTCCGCCCTGGCTTATCCGGGTCCTTACGGTGGAACGCCCGGATTAGGTCGGGTGCCTTTATGTCCTCCTCTCCCACCCAGGTTGCGTCCGATAACGGGTAGCCTTTCCACCGGAGGAGGTATTGGGTTTTACCATACCGCTTTCGTGAATCTAGGATCTCCTGCACTTCATAATGGGACCCAGAGACCGGTCCTGGTGCCCCGTCAGCGTAGGGATCCCTATGCGCTGGTTTGAGTAGTCTACTATGGAACACGGGGTGAACCTTGCCTAGAGAGGCGGGTAGCCGTAGCTGAACCGTAACTGGGTTAACCACTTTGAGGATCCGGAAGGGGCCCACATATTTCGGGCCCAGCTTTTTGCATGGCACTTGCAGGCGTAGATATTTGGTGGCTAAATACACCCAGTCTCCCACCTTGAATGGTTTATGCTCGGCCCGTTTTTTGTCGGCTTGGGTTTTGGCAGCAGCTTCGGCTTTCCTTCGTGCTACCTTCACCTGGTCCCACAACCCTGTAATTTTGGAGTACCATGTTTGAGGGGTTTGGCCGCTGGCCACCTCTGGTGACAATTCGGGAATGGGGTTAAACTCCATACCATACACTATTTTAAATGGGGTATACCCCGTACTGTTGTGGACGGTGTTATTATATGCCACTTCAGCAAACGGCAACAGATCCACCCAATCCGTTTGCTGGAATGACACATAACTCCGGAGGTACCTTTCCACCATGGTGTTTGCCCTTTCCGCCGCCCCGTTGGTGCTTGGGTGATATGCTGAACTCAACGCCTGTGAGGACCCTAGTGAACGAACGAACTCCCTCCAGAATTTTGCGGTGAATTGAACCCCTCTATCTGACACTATTCTCCTAGGTACGCCGTGGAGCCGATAGATGTGTTGAATAAACAACCGCGACAATCGTCGCGCTGATGGCAGGCCTCTGCATGGGATAAAATGCGCCTGTTTGGAGAAGAGATCTATCACGGTCCATATCACGCTGTAGCCCCGGTTATCGGGTAATTCTACAATAAAATCCATGGCGATCTCTTCCCACGGCCGAGACGGATCGGCCACCGTCTGCAATAACCCCATGGGCTTCCCCACCCGGGGCTTCGCGCTGGCGCACACGTGGCACCCTTTTACATGCTGTTCCACATCTACTTTCAGTTTGGGCCACCAGAACTGTCGTCGTACTAAATGCAGGGTCTTTAAAAATCCAAAATGGCCCGCTTGTTTAGCGTCATGACACCTTCTGAGCACGGAGGGCCGTAGGCTCTCGGGCACATACATCCTATCCCCTTTCCATGCCACACCGTCCCGATTAGTCAACCATTCCGAATGCTCATTCGCCCACGCATCTGACAACAAGGCAGTCCTAATTGTGTCTAATTCGCTTACCTGAGACCTGTGACTTACGGTCTCAGCGGCCTCACGCCGATAAGGAGGCATCAGTGCCTGTATTACCTCCTCCCGTTTACTATGGTACTGCGGCATCCGTGATAATGCGTCGGCCAGAAAGTTCTTCCCGCCCGGCACATACCTCAGTGTGAACTTAAACCGGTTGAAGTATTGGGCCCATCGGACATGTTTGGGGGCCAGGCACCTCGGGGTCTGTAGCGCCTCCATGTTCTTATGGTCTGTCCACACCTCAAAAGGTAGTTTGGCCCCTTCTAACAAATGCCGCCATGTTGCCAGAGCCCAGCGGATCGCGAAGGCCTCCTTCTCCCAGACGGTCCAGCTACGTTCGGCCGTCGTGAATTTACGCGACGTATAGGCACACGGCTGCAACGCTCCCCCATGGTTCTTCTGCAACAGCACCACCCCCACCGCCACATCGCTGGCATCCACCTGGACCACAAAAGGGGTACTCTGGTCCGGGTGGCGTAACACGGGCTCCTTAGCGAATAACGTTTTCAACGACTCAAACGCTTTTTGACAACTTACGGTCCACTCTAGCCGTTGGCTCGGGCGCGGCCTCGCTGCAAGGTGTTTCGTCCGCAGCAGTTCCGTGAGGGGATGCACCACGGTTGCAAACGATGGAATGAACTGGCGGTAAAAATTCGCGAACCCGAGAAAACTTTGCAGCTGGCGTCTAGTCTGGGGCGCTTGCCATTCCTGTACCGCTTGCACCTTGCTCAGATCCATTTCCACCCCGCTCCCTGAGATGCGGTAGCCCAGATAATCTAGACGCTCCCGGTGAAACTCGCACTTCGATAATTTCACATAAAGCTGGGCCTCCAGCAACTTCTGCAGTACTTGCCGCACCAGGCTGACATGCTCCTCCCTTGTTGCGGTATATATTAGAATGTCATCTAGGTACACAAGTACCCCGCGGTATAGGTGTTCATGCAACACCTGATTGATTAACTGCATGAATACCGCGGGTGCCCCCCGTAACCCGAACGGCATGACTCGAAACTGGAAACTGCCTAACGGACAGTTGAACGCCGTTTTCCACTCGTCGCCAGCCTTAATTCGTACTCTATAGTACGCCTCTCGTAGGTCCAACTTGGTAAATATGCGGCCCGTTCCCAAGTGTGCCAATAATTCCTTCATTAGGGGTAGGGGGTATACATGCTCAACACATACGGCATTCAACCCCCGGAAGTCGACACATAAGCGTAAGGAACCATCCTTCTTTTCTTGGAAAAGGACGGGAGCCGCTATCCGGGACCTAGCAGGCTGAATGAACCCTCGCGCCAAGTTCTGGTCAATGTATCTACGGAGTTCCTGCACCTCCGGTGATGTCATAGCGTACATCCGGGGTTTCGGGAGCTTGACCCCCGGCAATAGCTCTATAGCGCAATCCGTCGGCCGGTGAGGGGGCAGGTGATTACACTCCTCCTCGCTGAAGACCGCCGCTAAATCCCTGTATTCCTCGGGATATGGCACTTCTCTCCCCAACTCCTGGAGTTGCGCCGCTACCCCCGGGCACTTGGGAACCTGGCCCTCGTTACCACCTGTCTCTGGTATTGGACCCACCCCAAGACGCACTTTACGGTAACCCCCATCCCACCATATAGTTGGGGTCCATTTGTCCAACCAGGACAACCCCAATATGACCGTCTCTGTCTGGATGGGCACCACGATGAACCGCAACACCTCCCAATGGTCTCCTAGGTCCATGCGTACCCGTTCCGTCACATGGGTCGCGGGGACTCCCCCCAACAATGACCCGTCCACTTGTTCGAACCGTATGGGTTGTGGCAATGGATATATCCGGAACCCACTATCCACCGCTACCTTTCTATTCATCAGACATCGTGTACACCCGGTGTCGATCAAGGCCTGACATGCCCTCCGTACACCCATCACCGGACTCGTGAGGACTATAGGGAGGATGAATGGACTAATGGGATCACTCACCATTGGGTCGGCCATTCCCTCATCAGGGCTGTCCTCCTCGTCCCCCGGCTGGTAGCGTGCCACGGCTGTAGGCTCAGGCATGACTGGAGACCCTGTTTTCGCCCCTGGAGATGGCTGCTGGATAACCGCCCTCGAACTCTCCGTGGCTTTCTCCATGGGCGTGGCTCTACCGACTGATACGCCCTTACGGGGGCTGGGTGCTGGACAGTTGGCTGCGTGGTGGCCCGGCTGGTCGCAGCGGAAACATCGAAAGCCGGCTGCTCCTGACGCCCCCGATGGTTTTGGTGTTGCCCGTTGTTGGTCCTGACTTCCCTCGCGAGACCTATCCCCGGGATGCCGCGGCCGCGGACCGTCCCCGTACCCTCGATGTACCTCTTTCAGGCCTGCCTCAAGTTCGACCACTACTCTGAACCAGTCTCTCAGTCTGTTGGGCACACCCCGATATACGCAGGCTTGCCGTAGGTCGTGGTCTAGGCCTGCTCTAAATTGATGTACTAACATCCGCTCCGGCCATGAGGACTGCAACCGTCCGGCTAACTTCCGAAACTCCCGCATGTACTCGATGGCCGGGCGTTTCCCCTGTTGGAGCGCTAGCAGGTCTGTCTCGGCCCTCTGTGCCCGGGTGGGGTCATCAAACCTCCCATGCAGAGCGTCCAAAAACAGCCCCGCACTCCCCAACTCCCGGGCATGGTCACTGTACAGGTCGGCCGCCCATGCGGCCGCCTCTCCGCGCAAGGCGGCAGTAATGGCGCCGACCATAGCCCATTGGGAGACATATAGCTGTGCAAACTGGTCCAGGTGGCTTATGGCCTGTCCCATAAACATTGCCAATTGGTCGGGGTCGCCATCAAATGTAACCGGAATAGGGGGAACCCCCCCACAGATATCCTGGCCCCCACAGCCCCTGGGGTTGGCCTGGCACAATGTTTGGATGTCCGACCGCAAAGCTCTGCCGTTCCATACCTCCTGTCTTCGTCGGACCTCTTGCCACGTTCCCGAGCCCACCCGGCTGGGTTGGGTGTGTCTGACCCGGCGGCCCGCTCGAAGGGAGCCCCATAACGCCCGGCCCACCTGAGGGGTTAGGCAACCGCAGCCGCGGACTGCTTAGGCGGAACCTGGACGAGGGGGTACGCCCCGCAGCCTCCCCCTCCGATTGCCACATATTGGCGGCACCCTTGTAACTTGCTTCGCCAAACCGATGGCGCAAGATATCCATGGTCTCCTGGCCCGGAGCCGTGGAATAGCTCCAGTCTTCGTCGTCCTCTATGGTGGCACGTCTTTCTCTCCACCCCGAATGACTGAGCTTCAGCTTTGGCGTTAGGAGATGTTCGGGCTGCAGTCCAATCACTGCCGGGCTTTGCCACCACTCCTCCTGTGGCTTAGCGGCCCCTGTCTCTCCCACGTCGAGTCCCGAGGTTGCAGGCTGTAGTAGTTTCGGCCGCACCACTGGCTGGGCCAGCGCTGGCTCCGGCGCCGGGACAGCGTCCGCAACCCCATTGGCCGCCATCTCCCCCTCAACCAAGGCGGCCCCCTGTGTTCCCTCCGCCATACTGTAGCCGACCACCGCACGTGGGAGCTGGAGGCTGGAGAGTTGTGAGTGCTGACTTTATATCGGCGTATCCAAAATCGTCTGTAGCACGAAGCAAAGAAGACCGGCACACGCTGACACCCAACAAGCTTTTTATTGTGCAAGTGAGACAAAGTCAGCACTGGGGATACATTCTTTCCACTGCAATATATCGGCGTGCTCCACCCTGTGGCCCCGCCCCCCATCCCAAACCAACATCCGTTTGAGATGGATAAATGTTACGCCCCTTCCCGGTGCTTTCCCTTTCCCCGACGAAGCTCCGCCCCCACGCCCCGCTGCCCGTGTGTCCGATCCGCGCGTCCGTTGCCCGCCGCTAATCTCGCCCTGCCGAACTTCCTGGTGGCTAGGAAGCAAACCCCTACCCTCCCGCCGAAGTGCATTCCCCTTAGCTCGAGGCGGTCCGCCCGTCACTGTTCGTTCTGCAGGCTATAGGAGACCCTCGGGAACTCCTACTAATATCCCAAGTTTCGTTGGCGTCCGTTGTGCATCTCGTGGAGACGTTCGCACAGAGGAGGTTCGCCTGGCGCGGCTGTGGGGTGTGACGGTGCACCGTTCAGCTGCAATTCGCCCTGGTGGGTTGGTGTTCGTGCTCCCCCTGTCCCCGTTCGTATGGCAAGCCTTTGGGGCTTGACACTCCGGAGGTGAATTTTTTTTTGACCCAAATGGAAAAACGGACGTCATAATGGGATTCAGGGTTAAATTTCATGCTTAAAAAGGGTGCTTTTTGTAGTTTTTAAAAATTGAGCCATTTTGGTGTCCAGGGAAGGAAATTCCTGATGCCGGGGTCAGGGAATATTGTGCTCCGGAGATGAAATTTTTTTTGACCCAAATGTAAAAACGGACATCAGAATGGGATTTGGGGTTAAATTTCATGCTTACAAATGGTGCGTCTTGTAGTTTTTAAAAACTGAGCCGTTTTGGTGTCCCGAGAAGGAAATTCCCGATGCCGGGGTTAGGGATTTTTGTGCTCCGGAGATGAATTTTGTTTGACCTAAATGTGAAAACGGACATCAGAATGGGATTTGGGGTTAAATTTCATGCTTACAAATGGTGCGTCTTGTAGTTTTTAAAAACTGAGCCGTTTTGGTGTCCCGAGAAGGAAATTCCCGATGCCGGGGTTAGGGATTTTTGTGCTCCGGAGATGAATTTTGTTTGACCTAAATGTGAAAACTGACATCAGAATGAGATTCGGGATTAATTTTCATGCTTAAAAATGGTGCGTCTTGTAGTTTCTAAAAATTAAGCCGTTTTGGTGTCCCAAGAAGGAAATTCCCGATGCCGGGGTTAGGGATTTTTGTACTCTGGAGGTGAAATTTTTTTTTGACCCAAATGTAAAAACGGACATCAGAATGAGGTTTGGGGTTAAATTTCATACTTAAAAATGGTGCTTTTTGTAGTTTTTAAGAATTGAGCCGTTTTGGTGTCCGGGGAAGGAAATTCCTGATGCCAGGGTCAGGGATTTTTGTGTTCCGGAGGTAAAAAAATTTTTTTGACCCAAATGAAAAAATGGACGTCAGAATGGGATTCTGTCCGGGGAAGGAAATTCCTGATGCCGGGTCAGAGATTTTTGTGCTTCAGAGGTGAAAAATTTTTTTTGACCAAAATGTAAAAAATGGATATCATAATGGGATTCAGGGTTAAATTTCATGCTTAAAAATGATGCTTTTTGAAGTTTTTAAAAATTGAGCCGTTTTGGTGTCTGAGGAAGGAAATTCTTGATGCAGGGGTCAGGGATTTTTGTGCTTCAGAGGTGAAAAATTTTTTTTGACCCAAATGTAAAAACGGACATCATAATAGGATTCGGGGTTAAATTTCATGTTTAAAAATGGTGCTTTTTGCAGTTTTTAAAAATTGAGCTGTTTTGGTGTCCGGGGAAGGAAAATCCTGATTTTTGTGCTCCGGAGGTGAATTTTTTTTTGACCCAAATGTAAAAACGGACATCATAATGGGATTCAGGGTTAAATTTCATGCTTAAAAATGATGCTTTTTGAAGTTTTTAAAAATTGAGCCGTTTTGGTGTCTGAGGAAGGAAATTCTTGATGCAGGGATCAGGGATTTTTGTGCTTCAGAGGTGAATTTTGTTTGACCTAAATGTGAAAACTGACATCAGAATGAGATTCGGGGTTAAAGCATGAAATTTAACCCCGAATCCCATTCTGACCGTCTGTATTTACATTTGGGTCCAAAAAAAAATTCACTTCTCGAGCACAAAAATCCCTGACCTCGGCATCAGGAATTTCCTTCCCTGGAAACCAAAACGGCTCAATTCTTAAAAATTACAAAAGCACCATTTTTAAGCATGAAATTTAACCCCAAATCCCATTCTGATGTCCGTAATAAAGGACGTCAAAATGGGATTTGGGGTTAAATTTCATGCTTAAAAATGGTGCTTTTTGTAATTTTTAAAAATTGACCCGTTTTGGTGTCAAGGGAAGCAAATTCCTGATGCCCGGTTGAGGGAATTTGGTGCTACGGAGGTGAAAATGTTTTTTGACCCAAATGTAAAAATGGACGGCAGAATGGGAACGGGGTTAAATTTCATACTTAAAAATGGTGCTTTTTGTAGTTTTTAAAAATTGAGCCATTTTGGTGTCCGGGGAAGGAAATTCCTGATGCCGGGGTCAGGGATTTTTGTGCTCCGGAGGTGAAAATATGTTTTGACCCAACTGTAAAAGTGGACATCAGAATGGGATTTGGGGTTAAATTTCATGCTTAAAAATGGTTCTTTTTGTAGTTTTGGTGTTCGGGGGAGGAAATTCCTGATGCCGGGGTCAGGGATTTTTGTGCTCTGGAGGTGAAAAATTTTTTGTAACCCAAATGTAAAAACGGACCTCAGAATGGGATTCGGGGTTAAATTTCATGCTTACAAATGGTGCGTCTTGTAGTTTTTAAAAACTGAGCCGTTTTGGTGTCCCGAGAAGGAAATTCCCGATGCCGGGGGTTGGGATTTTTGTGCTCCAGAGATGAATTTTGTTTGACCTAAATGTGAAA
Source organism: Crotalus tigris (assembly GCF_016545835.1). NCBI lineage: Eukaryota > Metazoa > Chordata > Lepidosauria > Squamata > Viperidae > Crotalus > Crotalus tigris. Next base: position 9,358 of record NW_024097789.1, on the reverse strand, counting down.
ACTGACATCAGAATGAGATTCGGGGTTAATTTTCATGCTGAAAAATGGTGCGTCTTGTAGTTTCTAAAAACTAAGCCGTTTTGGTGTCCCGAGAAGGAAATTCCCGATGCCGGGGTTATGGATTTTTGTACTCTTGAGGTGAAATTTTTTTTTGACCCAAATGTGAAAACGGACGTTATAATGGGATTCAGGGTTAAATTTCATGCTTAAAAATGATGCTTTTTGTAGTTTTTTAAAATTGAACCATTCTGGTGTCTGGGGAAGGAAATTTCAGGTGCCGGGGTCAGGGATTTTTGTGCTTCAGAGGTGAAAATATTTTTTTGACCCAAAATGTAAAAACGGACATCATAATAGGATTCGGGGTTAAATTTCATGCTTAAAAATAATGCTTTTTGAAGTTTTTAAAAATTGAGCCGTTTTGGTGTCTGAGGAAGGAAATTCTTGATGCAGGGGTCAGGGATTTTTGTGCTTCAGAGGTGAAAATATTTTTTTGACCCAAATGTAAAAACGGACATCATAATAGGATTCGGGGTTAAATTTCATGCTTAAAAATGGTGCTTTTTGCAGTTTTTAAGAATTGAGCTGTTTTGGTGTCTGGGGAAGGAAATTCCTGATGCCGGGTCAGAGATTTTTGTGCTTCAGAGGTGAAAAATGTTTTGTAACCCAAATGTAAAAACGGACATCATAATGGGATTCAGGGTTAAATTTCATGCTTAAAAATGATGCTTTTTGAAGTTTTTAAAAATTGAGCCGTTTTGGTGTCTGAGGAAGGAAATTCTTGATGCAGGGGTCAGGGATTTTTGTGCTTCAGAGGTGAAAATATTTTTTTGACCCAAATGTAAAAACGGACATCATAATAGGATTCGGGGTTAAATTTCATGCTTAAAAATGGTGCTTTTTGCAGTTTTTAAAAATTGAGCTGTTTTGGTGTCCGGGGAAGGAAAATCCTGATTTTTGTGCTCCGGAGGTGAATTTTTTTTTGACCCAAATGGAAAAACGGACGTCATAATGGGATTCAGGGTTAAATTTCATGCTTAAAAAGGGTGTGTTTTGTAGTCTTTAAAAATTGTGCCATTTTGGTGTCTGGGGAAGGAAATTCCTGATGCCGGGGTCAGGGATTTTTGTGCTCCGGAGATGAAATTTTTTTTGACCCAAATGTGAAAACGGACATCATAATAGGATTCGGGGTTAAATTTCATGCTTAAAAATGGTGCTTTTGTAGTTTTTAAGAATTGAGCTGTTTTGGTGTCTGGGGAAGGAAATTCCTGATGCCGGGTCAGAGATTTTTGTGCTTCAGAGGTGAAAAATGTTTTGTAACCCAAATGTAAAAACGGACATCAGAATGGGATTCGGGGTTAAATTTCATGCTTACAAATGGTGCGTCTTGTAGTTTTTAAAAACTGAGCCATTTTGGTGTCCCGAGAAGGAAATTTCCGATGCCGGGGTTAGGGATTTTTGTGCTCCGGAGATGAATTTTGTTTGACCTAAATGTGAAAACTGACATCAGAATGAGATTCGGGGTTAATTTTCATGCTTAAAAATGTTGCTTTTTGTAATTTTTAAAAATTGAGCCGTTTTGGTGTCCGGGGAAGGAAATTCCTGATGCCAGGGTCAGGGATTTTTGTGTTCCGGAGGTAAAAATTTTTTTTGACCCAAATGAAAAAACGGACGTCAGAATTGGATTCTGTCCAGGGAAAGAAATTCCTGATGCCGGAGTCAGGGATTTTTCTGCTCCAGAGGTGAAAATTTTTTTTTGACCCAAATGTAAAAATGGACATCAGAATGGGATTCGGGGTTAAATTTCATACTTAAAAATGGTACTTTTGTAGTTTTTAAAAATTGAGCCGTTTTGGTGTCCGGGGAAGGAAATTTCCGATGCCGGGGTTAGGGATTTTTGTGCTCCGGAGATGAATTTTTTTTGACCCAAATGTGAAAACTGACATCAGAATGAGATTCGGGGGTAATTTTCATGCTTAAAAATGTTGCTTTTTATAATTTTTAAAAATTAAGCCGTTTTGGTGTAAGGGGAAGGAAATTCTTGATGGCAGGGTCAGGGATTTTTGTGCTCTGGAGGTGAAATTTTTTTTTGACCCAAATGTAAAAACGGACATCAGAATGAGGTTCGGGGTTAAATTTCATGCTTAAAAATTGTGCTTTTTGCAGTTTTTAAAAATTGAGCTGTTTTGGTGTCCGGGGAAGGAAAATCCTGATTTTTGTGCTCCGTGTCGGCGTATCCAAAATCGTCTGTAGCACGAAGCAAAGAAGACCGGCACACGCTGACACCCAACAAGCTTTTTATTGTGCAAGTGAGACAAAGTCAGCACTGGGGATACATTCTTTCCACTGCAATATATCGGCGTGCTCCACCCTGTGGCCCCGCCCCCCATCCCAAACCAACATCCGTTTGAGATGGATAAATGTTACGCCCCTTCCCTGTGCTTTCCCTTTCCCCGACGAAGCTCCGCCCCCACACCCCGCTGCCCGTGTGTCCGATCCGCGCGTCCGTTGCCCGCCGCTAATCTCGCCCTGCCGAACTTCCTGGTGGCTAGGAAGCAAACCCCTACCCTCCCGCCGAAGTGCATTCCCCTTAGCTCGAGGCGGTCCGCCCGTCACTGTTCGTTCTGCAGGCTATAGGAGACCCTCGGGAACTCCTACTAATATCCCAAGTGTCGTTGGCGTCCGTTGTGCATCTCGTGGAGACGTTCGCACAGAGGAGGTTCGCCTGGCACGGCTGTGGGGTGTGACGGTGCACCGTTCAGCTGCAATTCGCCCTGGTGGGTTGGTGTTCGTGCTCCCCCTGTCCCCGTTCGTATGGCAAGCCTTTGGGGCTTGACACTCCGGAGGTGAATTTTTTTTTGACCCAAATGGAAAAACGGACGTCATAATGGGATTCAGGGTTAAATTTCATGCTTAAAAAGGGTGCTTTTTGTAGTTTTTAAAAATTGAGCCATTTTGGTGTCCAGGGAAGGAAATTCCTGATGCCGGGGTCAGGGAATATTGTGCTCCGGAGATGAAATTTTTTTTGACCCAAATGTAAAAACGGACATCAGAATGGGATTTGGGGTTAAATTTCATGCTTACAAATGGTGCGTCTTGTAGTTTTTAAAAACTGAGCCGTTTTGGTGTCCCGAGAAGGAAATTCCCGATGCCGGGGTTAGGGATTTTTGTGCTCCGGAGATGAATTTTGTTTGACCTAAATGTGAAAACGGACATCAGAATGGGATTTGGGGTTAAATTTCATGCTTACAAATGGTGCGTCTTGTAGTTTTTAAAAACTGAGCCGTTTTGGTGTCCCGAGAAGGAAATTCCCGATGCCGGGGTTAGGGATTTTTGTGCTCCGGAGATGAATTTTGTTTGACCTAAATGTGAAAACTGACATCAGAATGAGATTCGGGATTAATTTTCATGCTTAAAAATGGTGCGTCTTGTAGTTTCTAAAAATTAAGCCGTTTTGGTGTCCCAAGAAGGAAATTCCCGATGCCGGGGTTAGGGATTTTTGTACTCTGGAGGTGAAATTTTTTTTTTGACCCAAATGTAAAAACGGACATCAGAATGAGGTTTGGGGTTAAATTTCATACTTAAAAATGGTGCTTTTTGTAGTTTTTAAGAATTGAGCCGTTTTGGTGTCCGGGGAAGGAAATTCCTGATGCCAGGGTCAGGGATTTTTGTGTTCCGGAGGTAAAAAAATTTTTTTGACCCAAATGAAAAAATGGACGTCAGAATGGGATTCTGTCCGGGGAAGGAAATTCCTGATGCCGGGTCAGAGATTTTTGTGCTTCAGAGGTGAAAAATTTTTTTTGACCAAAATGTAAAAAATGGATATCATAATGGGATTCAGGGTTAAATTTCATGCTTAAAAATGATGCTTTTTGAAGTTTTTAAAAATTGAGCCGTTTTGGTGTCTGAGGAAGGAAATTCTTGATGCAGGGGTCAGGGATTTTTGTGCTTCAGAGGTGAAAAATTTTTTTTGACCCAAATGTAAAAACGGACATCATAATAGGATTCGGGGTTAAATTTCATGTTTAAAAATGGTGCTTTTTGCAGTTTTTAAAAATTGAGCTGTTTTGGTGTCCGGGGAAGGAAAATCCTGATTTTTGTGCTCCGGAGGTGAATTTTTTTTTGACCCAAATGTAAAAACGGACATCATAATGGGATTCAGGGTTAAATTTCATGCTTAAAAATGATGCTTTTTGAAGTTTTTAAAAATTGAGCCGTTTTGGTGTCTGAGGAAGGAAATTCTTGATGCAGGGATCAGGGATTTTTGTGCTTCAGAGGTGAATTTTGTTTGACCTAAATGTGAAAACTGACATCAGAATGAGATTCGGGGTTAAAGCATGAAATTTAACCCCGAATCCCATTCTGACCGTCTGTATTTACATTTGGGTCCAAAAAAAAATTCACTTCTCGAGCACAAAAATCCCTGACCTCGGCATCAGGAATTTCCTTCCCTGGAAACCAAAACGGCTCAATTCTTAAAAATTACAAAAGCACCATTTTTAAGCATGAAATTTAACCCCAAATCCCATTCTGATGTCCGTAATAAAGGACGTCAAAATGGGATTTGGGGTTAAATTTCATGCTTAAAAATGGTGCTTTTTGTAATTTTTAAAAATTGACCCGTTTTGGTGTCAAGGGAAGCAAATTCCTGATGCCCGGTTGAGGGAATTTGGTGCTCCGGAGGTGAAAATGTTTTTTGACCCAAATGTAAAAATGGACGTCAGAATGGGAATGGGGTTAATATTCACTACTAAAATGTGCTTTTTGTAGTTTTTAAATAATGGAGCCATTTGGTGTCGGGGAAGGAAATTCCTGATGCCGGGTCAGGGATTTTTGGCTCGGAGCGTGAAAAATATGTTTTGACCAAACTGTAAAAGTGGTACATCAGCTGGATTTGGGGTTAAATTTCATGCTTAAAAATGGTTCTTTGTGTAGTTTTGGTGTTCGGGGGAGGAAATTCCTGATGCCGGGGTCAGGGATTTTTGTGCTCTGGAGGTGAAAAATTTTTTGTAACCCAAATGTAAAAACGGACCTCAGAATGGGATTTGGGGTTAAATTTCATGCTTACAAATGGTGCGTCTTGTAGTTTTTAAAAACTGAGCCGTTTTGGTGTCCCGAGAAGGAAATTCCCGATGCCGGGGGTTGGGATTTTTGTGCTCCAGAGATGAATTTTGTTTGACCTAAATGTGAAAACTGACATCAGAATGAGATTCGGGGTTAATTTTCATGCTGAAAAATGGTGCGTCTTGTAGTTTCTAAAAACTAAGCCGTTTTGGTGTCCCGAGAAGGAAATTCCCGATGCCGGGGTTATGGATTTTTGTACTCTTGAGGTGAAATTTTTTTTTGACCCAAATGTGAAAACGGAACGTTAGAATGGGAGTCAGGGTTAAATTTATGCTTAAAACATGATGTCTTTTGTAGTTTTTAAAATTGAACCATTCTGTGTCTGGAAGGAAAATTTCAGGGCCGGGGTCAGCGGATTTTTGGCTCAGAGGGAAATATTTTTTTGACCCAAAAATGAAAAAAGGACATCATAATCAGGATTCGGGGTTAAATTCAGCGCTTAAACGAATGCTTTTGCGTTTAAAATTGAGCCGTTGGTTGTCTGAGGAATTTGTTGAAATCTGATGCAGGGTCCGGGATTTTGTGCTTCAAGGGTGAAAATATTTTTGACCCCAATGTAAAACGGAAATTACATAATAGGATCGGGGTAAAATTTATGCTTTAAAATGGTGCTTTCGCAGTTTTAAGAATTGAGCTGTTTTGGTGTCTGGGGAAGGAAATTCCTGATGCCGGGTCAGAGATTTTTGTGCTTCAGAGGTGAAAAATGTTTTGTAACCCAAATGTAAAAACGGACATCATAATGGGATTCAGGGTTAAATTTCATGCTTAAAAATGATGCTTTTTGAAGTTTTTAAAAATTGAGCCGTTTTGGTGTCTGAGGAAGGAAATTCTTGATGCAGGGGTCAGGGATTTTTGTGCTTCAGAGGTGAAAATATTTTTTTGACCCAAATGTAAAAACGGACATCATAATAGGATTCGGGGTTAAATTTCATGCTTAAAAATGGCGCTTTTTGCAGTTTTTAAAAATTGAGCTGTTTTGGTGTCCGGGGAAGGAAAATCCTGATTTTTGTGCTCCGGAGGTGAATTTTTTTTTGACCCAAATGGAAAAACGGACGTCATAATGGGATTCAGGGTTAAATTTCATGCTTAAAAAGGGTGTGTTTTGTAGTCTTTAAAAATTGTGCCATTTTGGTGTCTGGGGAAGGAAATTCCTGATGCCGGGGTCAGGGATTTTTGTGCTCCGGAGATGAAATTTTTTTTGACCCAAATGTGAAAACGGACATCATAATAGGATTCGGGGTTAAATTTCATGCTTAAAAATGGTGCTTTTGTAGTTTTTAAGAATTGAGCTGTTTTGGTGTCTGGGGAAGGAAATTCCTGATGCCGGGTCAGAGATTTTTGTGCTTCAGAGGTGAAAAATGTTTTGTAACCCAAATGTAAAAACGGACATCAGAATGGGATTCGGGGTTAAATTTCATGCTTACAAATGGTGCGTCTTGTAGTTTTTAAAAACTGAGCCGTTTTGGTGTCCCGAGAAGGAAATTCCTGATGCCGGGGTTAGGGATTTTTGTGCTCCGGAGATGAATTTTGTTTGACCTAAATGTGAAAACTGACATCAGAATGAGAGTCGGGGTTTATTTTCATGCTTAAAAATGGTGCGTCTGGTAGTTTCTAAAAACTGAGCTGTTTTGGTGTCTGGGGAAGGAAATTCCTGGTGCCAGGGTCAGGGATTTTTGTGTTCCGGAGGTAAAAAAATTTTTTTGACCCAAATGAAAAAACGGACGTCAGAATTGGAGTCTGTCCAGGGAAAGAAATTCCTGATGCCGGAGTCAGGGATTTTTCTGCTCCAGAGGTGAAAATTTTTTTTTGACCCAAATGTAAAAATGGACATCAGAATGGGATTCGGGGTTAAATTTCATACTTAAAAATGGTACTTTTGTAGTTTTTAAAAATTGAGCCGTTTTGGTGTCCGGGGAAGGAAATTTCCGATGCCGGGGTTAGGGATTTTTGTGCTCCGGAGATGAATTTTTTTTGACCCAAATGTGAAAACTGACATCAGAATGAGATTCGGGGGTAATTTTCATGCTTAAAAATGTTGCTTTTTATAATTTTTAAAAATTAAGCCGTTTTGGTGTAAGGGGAAGGAAATTCTTGATGGCAGGGTCAGGGATTTTTGTGCTCTGGAGGTGAAATTTTTTTTTGACCCAAATGTAAAAACGGACATCAGAATGAGGTTCGGGGTTAAATTTCATGCTTAAAAATTGTGCTTTTTGTAGTTTTTAAGAATTGAGCCGTTTTGGTGTCCGGGGAAGGAAATTCCTGATGCCAGGGTCAGGGATTTTTGTGTTCCGGAGGTAAAAATTTTTTTTGACCCAAATGAAAAAATGGACGTCAGAATGGGATTCTGTCGAGGGAAAGAAATTCCTCATGCCGGAGTCAGGGATTTTTCTGCTCCAGAGGTGAAATTTTTTTTTTGACCCAAATGTAAAATTGGACGTCAGAATGGCATTCGGGGTTAAATTTCTTACTTAAAAATGGTACTTTTGTAGTTTTTAAAAATTGAACCGTTTTGGTGTTCGGGGAAGCAAATTCCTGATGCCGGGGTCAGGGATTTTTGTGCTTCGGATCAGTTGAAAATGCTTTTTCGACCCAGATACCCCAGATGTAAAACACAGACGTATAATGGGATCAGGGCTACATTGATGCTAAAATGTCTGCTTTTGTAATTTTTAAAAATTGAGCCGTTTGGTGTACGCGGGAAGGAAATTCTTGATGGGCAGGGTCAGGGATTATGTCGCTAGGAGGTGAACATTTTTTGACCAAATGTAAAAACGGCATCAGAATGAGTTCGGGGTTAAATTCTCATGCATTAAAATGTATCGCTTTTTGTAGTTTTTAAGAATTGAGCCGTTTGTTGGTCCGGAGAAGGAATTCCTGATGCCAGGGTCAGGGATTTTTGTGTTACAGAGGTAAAAATTTTTGCCCAATGCAAAACGGACCAAGTCAGAATGGATCTGTCGGGGGAAAGAAATTCCTGATGCGGAGTCAGGGATTTTTGTGATACAGAGGTGAAAAATTTTTTTTTCACCCAAATGTATAAATGGACGTCAGAATGGGATTCGGGGTTAAATTTCATGCTTAAAAAACGTGCTTTTTGGAGTTTTTAAAAATTGAGACATTTTGGTGTCCAGGGAAGGAAATTCCTGATGCCGGGGTCAGGGATTTTTGTGCTCTAGAGGTGAAAATTTTTGTTTCACCCAAATATAAAAACCGACGTCAGACTGGGATTTGGGGTTAAATTTCAAGCTTAAAAATGGTCCATTTTTAGTTTTTAAAAATTGAGCCGTTTTGGTGTCCAGGGAAGGAAATTCCTGATGCAGGGGTCAGGGATTTTTGTGCTCCGGAGGTGAAAATTTTTTTTTCACCCAAATGTATAAACGGACATGAGAATGGGATTCGGGGTTAAATTTCATGCTTAAAAAACGTGCTTTTTCTAGTTTTTAAAAATTGAGACGTTTTGGTGTCCAGGAAGGAAATTCCTGATGCCGGGGTCAGGGATTTTTGTTCTCTGGAGGTGAAAATTTTTGTTTCACCGAAAGGTAAAAACAGACGTCAGAATGGGATTCGGGGTTAAATTTCAAGCTTAAAAATGGTCCTTTTTTAGTTTTTAAAAATTGAGCCGTTTTGGTGTCCAGGGAAGGAAATTCCTCATGCCGGGATCAGGGAATTTTGTGCTTTGTAGATGAAATTTTTTTTTTTCGCCCAAATGTATAAATGGACGTCAGAATGGGATTCGGGGTTAAATTTCATGCTTAAAAAACGTGCTTTTTGTAGTTTTTAAAAATTGAGACATTTTGGTGTCCAGGGAAGGAAATTCCTGATGCCGGGGTCAGGGATTTTTGTGCTCCGGAGGTGAAAAAGTTTTTTCACCCAAAGTATAAACGGGGACATTTCGAATGCGATTCGGGGTTAAATTTCATGCTTAAAAAAGGTGCTTTTTGTAGTTTTTAAAATTGAGACGTTTTGCGGTCCAGGGAAGGAAATTCCTGATGCCGGGGTCAGGGATTTTTGTGCTGTGGAGGTGAAATTTTTGTTTCACCCAAATATAAAAACCGACGTCAGAATGCGATTCGGGGTTAAATTTCAAGCTTAAAAATGGTCCATTTTTAGTTTTTAAAAATTGAGCCGTTTTGGTGTCCAGGGAAGGAAATTCCTGATGCCGGGGTCAGGGATTTTTGTGCTCCGGAGGTGAAAAAATTTTTTCACCCAAAAGTATAAACGGACGTCAGAATGGGAT